>NC_084602.1:5227785-5237785 GCF_033807715.1 Cololabis saira
GCCAGTCATTCTCCATTTGTCTACACTTTAAAATGTCCAACTTTACAGGGAAAAAAGAAACATATTAGAGATATTTTTTACAGGACTTTTCTCGTCATGCCCGCCTTTTACCAAAATGTCAGTCACTAGCTCCACCACCAGACCCCAGCAGCATCACCACCAGACCCCACTAGCTCCACCACCAGACCCCAGGAGCTTCCACCACCAGACCCCACTAGCTCCACCACCAGAACACAACAGCAGCATCACCACCAGACCCCAGGAGCTTCCACCACCAGACCCCACTAGCTCCACCACCAGACCCCAGCAGCATTACCACCAGACCCCAGGAGCTTCCACCACCAGACCCCACTAGCTGCACCACCAGACCCCAGGAGCTTCCACCACCAGACCCCACTAGCTCCACCACCAGACCCCAGGAGCTTCCACCACCAGACCCCACTAGCATCACCACCAGACCCCAGGAGCTTCCAGCACCAGACCCCAGGAGCTTCCACCACCAGACCCCAGGAGCTTCCACCACCAGACCCCACTAGCTGCACCACCAGACCCCACTAGCTCCACCACCAGAACACAACAGCAGCATCACCACCAGACCCCAGGAGCTTCCAGCACCAGACCCCACTAGCTCCACCACCAGACCCCAGGAGCTTCCACCACCAGACCCCAGGAGCTTCCACCACCAGACCCCAGGAGCTTCCACCACCAGACCCCACTAGCTGCACCACCAGACCCCAGCAGCATCACCACCAGACCCCAGCAGCAGCATCACCACCACACCTCAGGAGCTTTCACCACCACACCCCAACAACAACTCAACAACCTCAACAACCCGGCTCACCTGGAGCCACCCAAAGACCCGGCTCACCGTCCGAACCCGGGGACCCGCTTTTAAGCCCCCCCCACCGACCGGCCACTGGAGTGAAAGAGCCAGCCCTTGGGCCTGGAGGACCAGGGCCCTGGTACCCTAAACACCCAGACGCTCCTAGCACCATGGACAGCACTCTGTCAGATGCTCAGGCGCATATTGCTTTTCACTCATGTTGTGGTTTCAGGACCACAATAAAACCACAATAACAGCTGAACAGGGTTCCATGGTGTAATGGTTAGCACTCTGGACTTTGACTCCAGTAATCTGAGTTCAAATCTCAGTGGAACCTGTCAGTCTTCCACACAACCAGGTATCAATGTTTTACCCACATGATGTTGTAGTATCAATCCACGAGGCTCCACCTCAAAAAACAACACGGGGAAATGGAAACATGGACACCATTAGACCTGCTTTAGGGGGCTGGAGTTACCCTAAAATGTCCCTAAGAACCCTTAAATATGTGATGAATGTATCTAATATCACGAGTATGTTCTTGAATGATGTTTAAGCAGTTTAAACAGACGTTTTCAGCTAATGATGCTAATTCAATTCAATTCAATTCAATTTTATTTATATAGCGTCTAATACAACAGAGTTGTCTCTAGACGCTTTACAGAGACCCATACCCAGAACATGACCCCCGAGCAGTTATTACATAAACAATGGCAGGTAAAAACTCCCCTAGTGGGAGAAAAACCTTAAGCCAAACAGTGGCAAGGAAAAACTCCCCTTTAGGAGGGAAGAAACCTTGAGCAGGACCAGGCTCATCAGGGGGGACCCTCCTGCCGAGGGCCAGACTGGTGGGTCAGGGACGGCAACAGCACAGCAGGCAGGTGGAAGCAGCAACGGGATGACCGGGGGTGGGGACCGCAGGCCAGCACACAGCTCCCGAAGCTCCGGCCCAATCAGCAAGTCCCAGGTTGGGGTGCAGGGTCAGGAAAAGACTTGTGCTCCGTAATGCAAGCTACAAGCCACCCATGGCCACCTGCAGGACAAAAGAGAGAAAAGGGAGGAGAAGGGGGGGGCAGCAACGGGATGACCAGGGGTGGGGACCGCAGGCCAGCACGCAGCTCCCGAAGCTCCGGCCCAATCAGCAAGTCCCAGGTTGTGGTGCAGGGTCGGGGAAAGACTTGTGCTCCGTAATGCAAGCTACAAGCCACCCACGACCACCTGCAGGTTCCGGTGTCCGGCAAAGGATGCTGCAACATGGACAAAAGAGAGAAAAGGGAGGAGAAGGGGGGGGCCAGCACAAGAAACCACAGGAGCGACTCTGACACACTAAAGTTTACACTACCTAGAGATTTACCAACACCAGCTAGAGGTTTACTAAACACTAACTATAGGCTTTACTAAACAGAAATGTTTTAAGTTTAGTTTTAAAGGTGGAGGTGGTGTCAGCCCCCTTAACCCAGATTGGAAGTTGGTTCCATAGTAGTGGCGCCTGATAGCAGAACGCCCGCCCTCCAAATCTACATTTAGATACTCTAGGAACTACAAGTAAACCTGCACTCTGAGAACGGAGAGCTCTGACAGGAACATAAGGCACTATCAGGTCTTGCAAATAATGCGGAGCTAAGCCGTTTTGGGCTTTATACGCAAGTAATAAAATTTTAAATTGGATTCTGAATTTTACGGGTAACCAATGGAGCGACGCTAATACTGGAGAGACGTGGTCTCTCCTGCTAATTCCTGTCAGTACTCGTGCTGCTGCATTCTGGATCAGCTGGAGCCTATTCAGCAAATTACTTGGACATCCTGCTAACAACACATTACAGTAATCTAGTCTAGAAGATACAAACGCATGAACTAGTTTTTCTGCATCACTCTGTGAGAGGATTTTCCTAATCTTTGCAATATTACGGAGATGGAAAAAGGCTATTTTACAAACCTGATTGACATATGGTTTAAACGACAAATCCTGATCGAAAATAACACCAAGATTTCTCACAGTTGCACTGGAAGCCATCGCAACACCATCTAATCCCTTCCTAAGATGCTCTGGACCAAGAATGATAACCTCTGTTTTATCTGAATTTAGAAGCAGGAAATTTCTGGACATCCAGTCCTTGATGTCCCTAAGACATGCCTGAAGTTTAACTAACGGTTCTGTTTCATCCGGCTTCATAGACAAATAGAGCTGCGTATCATCAGCATAACAATGAAAGTGTATGCCGTGATTCTGGATTATACTTCCCAACGGCTGCATGTATAAACTGAACAAGATTGGCCCTAGCACTGAACCCTGCGGAACACCATAACAGACCCTTGACTGTTCTGAAGAAACCTCATGTACATGAACAAACTGGAACCTGTCAGATAGGTATGATTTAAACCAACATAGAGCTGTCCCTTTAATCCCAACAACATGCTCTAACCTGTGCAGTAAAATGCCATGATCTATAGTGTCAAAAGCAGCACTGAGGTCCAGTAGAACCAGTATGGACACTAATCCCTTATCTGAGGCCATAAGGAGGTCATTCGTGACTCGAACAAGTGCTGTCTCTGTGCTATGATGCATTCTGAACCCTGACTGAAAGACTTCAAACAGATCATTTCTATACAAATAGTCACATAACTGGCTTGAAACTGCCTTTTCCAGAATTTTAGACACAAATGGAAGGTTGGAAATTGGTCTATAATTAGCTAAGGTGTCTGGGTCAAGAGAAGGTTTTTTAAGTAAAGGTTTAATTACTGCGACTTTGAAAACCTGTGGTACATATCCTAAACTTAGGGATAAGTTAATTTGGTCCAGTATTGTCGTACCAATAAGAGAAAAAATATGTTTGAATAGACGAGTCGGGATGGGGTCTAACATACATGTGGTTGACTTAGCTCTATTAACGAGTGAAGTCAGCTCAGGGAGGTCTATAGGATCAAAACAGTCTAGAGACAAGTCAGAGCCTAGGGAAGTCGCTAAAGCTGAAGAAACACCTACAACCGGCTGGTTGATTTCTTCTCTAATTCTCGCGATTTTACTGTTGAAGAAGCCCATAAAGTCCTCACTACTGAGAGCTGCAGGAATGCACGGCTCAACAGAGTTGTGACTCTTTGTCAGCCTGGCTACAGTGCTGAACAGAAAACGTGGGTTACTTTTGTTATCCTCTATCAACGTTGAATAATAAGCTGTTCTGGCTTTGCGAATGGCTTTTTTATATACTATTAAAATATCTTTCCATTCACGATAAGAGTCTACAGACCTACAAGAGTACCACTTCCTTTCCATTTTACGCACGTTTTGTTTCAACATGCGGATATCTGAATTATACCAGGGAGTTAAGCTCCTGTGGCTAGAAACCCTCCTTTTCAAAGGAGCAACTTCATCTAAAGCTGAATGCAACAAATCAGCAGTGTTACTAGCAAGGAAATCAACATCTGCAGAGGTAGAACCCAGGTCACTGGCCTCGACTACATCACTATTTCGCACTGTCGTAAGATAAGCAATGGCCTCCCTAAATTTAACAATAACTTCATCAGACAAACATCTGCTAAAATAATACCTCCTATTTTGCACTTCAACATCAACAAAATTAAATTCAAACGTTATTAAGTAATGGTCGGATAAAAGGGAGTTTACAGGTGACACCAACAGACCATCAGTTTCAACACCGTAGGTGAGAACGAGATCGAGAGTATGATTAAAACAGTGCGTCGGTTTATCCACTTTTTGTGAGATACCCATTGATTCTAGAAGAGAATCGAAGGCTAATTTAAGATTATCGCTTTCAACATCCATATGAATGTTAAAATCACCCACTATGATGAATTTATCTGTGCTGATCAATAATCCAGAAAGGAAATCTGAAAATTCAGACAAAAACTCCAGATACGCACCAGCAGGGGGCCGGTACACTACCACTAACACAACTGGCTTCTCTGATTTCCGGCTCGGAAATTTCAGACCAAGCATGAGGCTTTCAAATGTATTATAGTTGCACTTGGGTTCAATTTTTGTTTGGAGACCGGAGTTATAAATTGCTGCGACTCCTCCGCCTCGGCCCGTGCTTCTAGGAATGTGATGATTAAAGTAGCCGGGCGGAGTTGATTCATTCAAACTAACATACTCTTCCTCCTGTAACCATGTTTCTGTTAAGCAGAAAATATCACTCCTGCTCTCTGTAATTATATCATTTACTAACAGAGACTTAGAGCTTAATGATCGTATATTTAGTAGTCCGCATCTAATTTTTCGGTCTGTAATTGGTACCAAATGTGCATTGGTTTTAATTTTTACAAGGTTATCTTGGTTAACGCCTCTATAACGCTGCACCTGGTGAACTTTTGGAGGGCGGGGAACTGCAACCACTTCTATTTTGCTAGGCACCTGGCCAGAGTCGCCAATATCATGTAATCCTACAGTTTTAGAGTTGCTAATTACATAATGCAATCCTACAGTTTTGTTGGCAGGCGTTGGTCCTTGAGAAGCAACAGATGTGTCGCTGAGCCCTTTAAGACTACCCTTCCTCCGAACCGTCACCCAGCTGCCCTGCCTGGCCAGCTGCCGGGGAGCTGCAGGGGAGCGGTTACGCTCAGCTGCTACGGGCCGGTCCGCAGAGGATTCTATCGGACTATGGTCTAGTTGGCCAAACCGGACCTCTAACTGACTAAGCCTCGCCTCCAGCCCTGTTAAACTACAGCTCTGCATCCTGGCCTGGACCCTGCATTGTCAGGGGGAGTGTCTAATAACATTGGCCAGATTTCTAGACATAAGAGCTGCACCATCCCGGGTGGGATGAATGCCGTCCCTTCTAATCAGACCGGGCTTTCCCCAGAATGTCTCCCAGTTGTCAATAAAGTCAACGATGACTAATGATGGTCACTGATCAATACGAAGGATCATTTCCAACAGGGTTTTCCCTTCACAGTTCCAAACAAATCTGATCAATTTTAAGAGATAATCAGAAAGAAATCAGTCTTAGAAGAGATCTGCTTCATTCATATCTGAGAGAATTGTGCTGGGTCACGTGATGTCATTTAAGCTGGTTAGTTAGTTGACAGAGTTGTAGGATTTTTGAAACTGTCAGAAGATTTGAAAGGAGTCACGCCATCCCCCAAAGTCACGGACTGTGTGGCGGAGTCACATCCTGGTTAAACAGCAGAGTGGCGCAGCGGAAGCGTGCTGGGCCCATAACCCAGAGGTCGATGGATCGAAACCATCCTCTGCTACTTAAGACTTCCTCTCATACACGAGATTCCTGTGAGACATTAACTGAAATATATCCAGAGCCTTTTGCAAACAAGAAAGTGGATGTATTATCTAAGAACATACTGCACTGACTGTTGATAAAAATGCATTGCATCAAAATGTTTTAAAAAAATGAGGATGCAAATATGTCTCAAACTGATAAAGTAAAACCAACCATTTTAAAATAAAGGCTCTATAGCTACACTTCAGGTGGAACTTTGTTTGGTTTATTACACACACACACACACACACACACACACATAGTCACTTAGTCACATGCATATACACACACACACACACACACACACAAACACATGATCATATACATACACACACACACACACACACACACACACACACACATAGACATACACACTGGCTTGTTCACCTGCATGCTGGCTCTCTAGTTTTTGGGTTTAGGTAGCGGTAGCGATAGCTTAGCTCAGACTGCGATCAGATCTCAAGATTTAGGTCGATTGCTGTTGTTGTTTTGGTTGGCTCCGTGCCGGTTTTGTGGTTTTTTGTTGCAGATTTCCAGTGCTTGACGTGTGTGTATGTGTACGCATATGTATGCGTATATATATGTATATATATTAAATATAGTCATAATGCACATATATATACTTTTGGTTTCTACCGTCATGGTATCAATCATTAATATGTGTGCAGACAAGGGAAAAAAAAATAAATAAATAAAAACAAAGGAAAAAAAAATAAAATAAATAAAATAAAATAAAAAAAAAGGCTCTAAATTGTCTTGTTCTGAACACACACAGACACACGCACGCACGCGCGCACACACACACACACACACACACACACACACAGCTGACAGGTTGTTGTGGCCGAGTGGTTAAGGCGATGGTTAAGACTAGAAATCCATTGGGGATTCCCCGCGCAGGTTTGAATCCTGCCAACAACGAGTAATGTTTGAATGTGCAAGACGACTGCCTAATTTGAAGTTATTAACCATATCCAGTACTGTCTTTCAAAAGTAATCAGTTGGATTCCCTTGTGGTACATTTTGTATTTTCTACCCAGCATGGTAATACCCATGGATGATTTTTAATTTTACCACAACAGGACAACTTAAATGAAGTCATTAATTTATTTATAACATGAATTTTTGAAGATTTTTTTTTCATTACGCCTGCCATTTTCAAAGCATGCAAGTTTCTGTAGTGTAGTGGTTATCACGTTCACCTAACACGCGAAAGGTCCCCTGTTTGAAACTGGGCGGAAACATGTATGACTTTGCAATAATATTATTTGGACTTGGAAAACCACTCTAGTCCTCTTCTTGGTGCTCAAACACCACAGAATTTCAAGTCGCTCCAGCCCTAATAGATGTAATCTCACTCCAAACTTTTCATGAAACTTGAGAGCCCTTATTGATTCTTTCAGGTGAACCTGAAAGAATCAATAAAAACAGAAATGTGCGTCGGCTGATCGTCAGTGGCTTTCACTGGTCCCAGTGTTAATAATAATTAATAATAATATATAACTGCCAACTGAAGAATTCAGCGCAGCCACAGCTTATAAACCCCCGGCTGGTCTTGTGCCTTTTACACTAAAAAAAAACAAGAAATGCTTAGAATAGAATGAGGTTGTCTGTAAATATGCAATATAAGAGCTATATATAAAATAACATATTTAAGTGAGCAGGCAATTACACTGAAAAAAATAAATCTAAGCGCATGTAAATATAACATATTTAAATCTGTGATATTAACAATTAAAAATGAAGTTTGTTGCTTTACATGAATACATCTAGTTTTGAACTTAATCTGCATTTGTTCAAAAAAACAAGACATTGTGGATTTTTCCTTAACAAGCAGTATTTATGTAATCCTTGACAATCTTTTCATTTACACACAAACAACAAGCAATGATCTTGTTGTATTTACTTTTCCTTTAACAGTTTTAATCTATTGGGCAGATTGACCAACCTTTAGATGAAACATGCTTTATTTGTTTAAGTAGAAACCACAGTAAAAAAATATCTTGCTTGATCTACTTTAAAAAAATGAAGGCAACTTTTTCGCATGAGATTTTTATGTAGATCAAGAAAGACTAGTCTTTGTATAAACTACTCAATTTTTAGTATGTACAAAATTAATTTGCAAGTAAAGTCAACTTAATTTTTTTTCCTTTTTTTCTTTTTTCCCCTTTTTCCATTTTTTTCTCATTCTTTTCTTTTTAAAGTCAAATTAATTTTGATAAATAAAGTAAACTTAATGCAATTAAGTTGACTGCTTGCAAAATGTATTATTTACTACATAAAATTAAGTAGTTTATACAAAGACTAGTCTTTCTTGATCTACATAATAATCTCGTGCAAAAAGTTGACTTTTTTTTCTACTTTTTAAGTAGATCAAGCAAGATATTTGTATCATTGTATATATATTAATATCCTATGTGCCACACTACTACTGCTGCTGTTACTGCTGTTATTGTTATGTTTGTTTTATAAAGGGGAGGCATTTTCATAATCCTTTTTGGCTTCCACCTCTCCTGCACAATGCTTCATTTGACCATTGTTTTTACTGTTTATACAGGTTCTGTTTTATGTGCAAATAAACCAAACTAAACTTGGATTATTATATACAAATTACTTTTCATTCAAAGTAAGTTTTTAAAAAGCAATGTAACTTTGTCAGAGAAAGCTAAGTGAATGGGTAAACAGCCTGACATCTAGCAGCATCTTTTGTGCCCCAGTGCCAAACATCTCCATCCTGCCTCCTGCAGCATTAGTTTATCCCCTATTATCATCTAATCATTTATAAAAAACATTCTTGTTCCTCTCCTAACTGAGTTGGCACTAGCCTCGCACATCTGTATGATCCTTCAGCGAATAACAGAGAAACATGAGTGGAAATGACAAATTAAAAGAAAATGTAAATGTTTAACTTGAAGGAAATCAATATGTAAATAAACTGAAAATATGTCAAATAAATGAATGTAATTTAATTCCCTTTTGTGTTTTAATGTATTCTCTATTATAGGAATTACACACATAAGAATGTCCACAACATTTCTGAGATTCTGAGCACGTAGTTGTAGTTTGTAAGAGGTTGACAGGTCGTTATTATATATTTCTTGTAAACCCGTCTTAAAATGTAATACGGGACCTCGGTTGGGCTGGTGGGACGCTGGAACATTTCCCTCATCTTTAAATCCAAAACTTGACAGGTATGAAAGCTAATGGTGTGAATGGGGGGGAAAGTGTTGCAAGCCACGAAAAATAGCAATATGTAGATGTGTCAGGAGGGGATTTGGTGTAAAACACAAATAACAAACACAAAACAACACCAAACAACGTACAGAAAGCAGTGAGCCGCTGTGGTGACTCTGCAAATGAAAGAGACAAGAAGTTTCCTTGTAGAAACATTCAATAGATTTATCTTATTTATCCACAATCGTATTAACTCTGGGCAGCGCGGTGGCTTGGTGGTGAGCACTGCTGCCTCACAGCAAGAAGGTTCCCGGTTCAACTCCCAGACAGCAAGAAGGTTCCCGGTTCAACTCCCAGACAGCAAGAAGGTTCCCGGTTCAACTCTGAGGCAGCAAGAAGGTTCCTGGTTCAACTCTAAGGCAGCAAGAAGGTTCCCAGTTCAACTCCCAGTCAGCAAGAAGGTTCCCAGTTCAACTCCCAGACAGCAAGAAGGTTCCCGGTTCAACTCTGAGGCAGCAAGAAGGTTCCCAGTTCAACTCCCAGACAGCAAGAAGGTTCCCGGTTCAACTGTCAGGTAGTGGTGATTTTGGGGGGTGGCCTGAAATCTCATTGGCCACCCTGTGGCCCCCCCCAGACCTGATTGGTAGTTAATGTACACTCAAAAATATGTGATGACTTTATGTTTATTTTTGATGATATTTAATCTACCATTTGTAAGGAGACAAAGTATTAGTCCGTGAGAAAATAGAGCAGAACCCAGTGTGCCTCGGTG
>NC_084602.1:5242785-5252785 GCF_033807715.1 Cololabis saira
CACACACCGAGGCACACAGGGTTCTGCTCTATTTTCTCACGGACTAATACTTTGTCTCCTTACAAATGTAAGATTAAATATCATCAAAAATAAACATAAAGTAATCACATATTTTTGAGTGTACATTAACTACCAATCAGGTCTGGGGGCAGGGGCGTCAATTGGGTATGAAGGTACGGCAGCCGCCACACCTCGGGTTCAAGGGAAAATGTAAATGTTTGTTTTTTAAATACATTTATGGAATTACTCTGTGTCTATTTGTATTGATTATTCTATTACTTAATACATATAGAATAACTACAAATGCAAATCAGAACAACATGATTGATTTCACTAGTTATTATACACTGCAAAAACTCAACATCTTACCAGGAATATTTGTCTCATTTCTAGTTAAAATGTCTAATTTTTAGTAAAAAGAAATCTCATTACATTTAAGACAAGACTCAAAAACAACCATTTTCACCTGTTTCAAGTAGATTTTCACTTAAAATAAGTAGAAAAATCTGCCAGTGGAACAAGATGAAAATTGTCAAATTAGTTATTTTTTTCTGGCGATGACTCTTGTTTTAAGTGTAATGAGATTTTTTGACTAAAAATTAGACATTTTAACTAGAAATAAGACAAATATTCCTGGTAAGATTTTAAGTTTTTGCAGTGAGCAAGACTGCATTTGAAAAAGTTCCAGTTCTCTTGACCACACAGATAAGCTACATAGCAGACTCTGTGATGAGTATTTGCTGGATGTGTTGATTGATACTCTAGTTAAGTTCTGTGACTCGTAACCTTGCCATACCTTAGCTTCCAATGAATTGACGCCACTGTCTGGGGGTGGCCAATGAGATTTCAGGCCACCCCCCCCAAATCGCCACTACCTCAGAGCTGAACCGGGAACCTTCTTGCTGCCTCAGAGTGGAACCGGGAACCTTCTTGCTGCCTCAGAGTTGAACCGGGAACCTTCTTGCTGCCTCAGAGTTGAACCGGGAACCTTCTTGCTGCCTCAGAGTTGAACCGGGAACCTTCTTGCTGCCTCAGAGTGGAACCGGGAACCTTCTTGCTGCCTCAGAGTGGAACCGGGAACCTTCTTGCTGTCTGGGAGTTGAACCGGGAACCTTCTTGCTGCCTCAGAGTTGAACCAGGAACCTTCTTGCTGCCTCAGAGTGGAACCGGGAACCTTCTTGCTGCCTCAGAGTGGAACCGGGAACCTTCTTGCTGCCTCAGAGTGGAACCGGGAACCTTCTTGCTGCCTCAGAGTGGAACCGGGAACCTTCTTGCTGTCTGGGAGTTGAACCGGGAACCTTCTTGCTGCCTCAGAGCTGAACCGGGAACCTTCTTGCTGCCTCAGAGTGGAACCGGGAACCTTCTTGCTGCCTCAGAGTGGAACCGGGAACCTTCTTGCTGCCTCAGAGCTGAACCGGGAACCTTCTTGCTGCCTCAGAGTGGAACCGGGAACCTTCTTGCTGCCTCAGAGTGGAACCGGGAACCTTCTTGCTGCCTCAGAGTGGAACTGGGAACCTTCTTGCTGTCTGGGAGTTGAACCGGGAACCTTCTTGCTGTCTGGGAGTTGAACCGGGAACCTTCTTGCTGTGAGGCAGCAGTGCTCACCACCAAGCCACCGCGCTGCCCAGAGTTAATACGATTGTGGATAAATAAGATAAATCTATTGAATGTTTCTACAAGGAAACTTCTTGTCTCTTTCATTTGCAGAGGCCACCACAGCGGCTCACTGCTTTCTGCACGTTGTTTGGTGTTGTTTTGTGTTTGTTATTTGTGTTTTACACCAAATCTCCTCCTGACACATCTACATATTGCTATTTTTCGTGGCTTGCAACACTTTCCCCCCCATTCACACCATTAGCTTTCATACCTGTCAAGTTTTGGATTTAAAGATGAGGAAATGTTCCAGCGTCCCACCAGCCCAACCCAGGTCCTGTATTACATTTTAAGATGTGTTTACCAGAAATATATAATAACGACCTGTCAACCTCTTACAAACTACAACTACGTGCTCAGAATCTCAGAAATGTTGTGGACATTCTTATGTGTGTAATTCCTATAATAGAGAATACATTAAAACACAAAAGGGAATTAAATTACATTCATTTATTTGACATATTTTCAGTTTATTTACATATTGATTTCCTTCAAGTTAAACATTTACATTTTCTTTTAATTTGTCATTTCCACTCATGTTTCTCTGTTATTCGCTGAAGGATCATACAGATGTGCGAGGCTAGTGCCAACTCAGTTAGGAGAGGAACAAGAATGCTTTTTTAAAATGATTAGATGATAATAGGGGATAAACTAATGCTGCAGGAGGCAGGATGGAGATGTTTGGCACTGGGGCACAAAAGATGCTGCTAGATGTCAGGCTGTTTACCCTTTCACTTAGCTTTCTCTGACAAAGTTACATTTATTTTTGAAAAAAATTACTTTGAATGAAAAGTAATTTGTATATAATAATCCAAGTTTAGTTTGGTTTATTTGCACATAAAACAGAACCTGTATAAACAGTAAAAACAATGGTCAATTGAAGCATTGTGCAGGAGAGGTGGAAGCCAAAAAGGCTTATGAAAATGCCTCCCCTTTATAAAACAAACATAACAATAAAAGCAGTAACAGCAGCAGTAGTAGAGTGGCACATAGGATATTAATATATATACAATGATACAAATATCTTGCTTGATCTACTTAAAAAGTAGAAAAAAAAGTCAACTTTTTGCATGAGATTATTATGTAGATCAAGAAAGACTAGTCTTTGTATAAACTACTTAATTTTATGTAGTAAATAATACATTTTGCAAGCAGTCAACTTAATTGCATTAAGTTTACTTTATTTATCAAAATGAATTTGACTTTAAAAAGAAAAAAATGAGACATAATGGAAAAAAGGAAAAAAAATTAAGTTGACTTTACTTGCAAATGAATTTTGTACATACTAAAAATTGAGTAGTTTATACAAAGAATAGTCTTTCTTGATCTACATAAAAATCTCATGCGAAAAAGTCGCCTTCATTTTTTTAAAGTAGATCAAGCAAGATATTTTTTACTGTGGTTTCTACTTAAACAAATAAAACATGTTTCATCTAAACGTTGGTCAATCTGCCTAATAGATTAAAATTGTTAAAGGAAAAGTAAATAGAACAAGATCATTGCTTGTTGTTTGTGTGTAAATGAAAAGATTGCCTGGGATTACATAAATACTGCTGGTTAAGGAAAACATGCATAATGTCTTGTTTTTTTTAACAAATGCAGATTAAGTTCAAAACTAGATGTATTCATGTAAAGAAACAAACTTCATTTTTAATTGTTAATATCACAGATTTAAATATGTTATATTTACGTGCGCTTAGATTTATTTTTTTCAGTGTAATTGCCTGCTCACTTAAATATGTTATTTTATATATAGCTCTTATATTGCATATTTATAGACAACCCCATTCAATTCTAAGCATTTCTTGTTTCTTTTTAGTGTAAAAGGCACAAGACCAGCCGGGGGTTTATAAGCTGTGGCTGCGCTGAATTCTTCAGTTGGCAGTTATATATTATTATTAATTATTATTATTAACACTGGGACCAGTGAAAGCCACTGACGATCAGTCGACGCACATTTCTGTTTTTATTGATTCTTTCAGGTGGGTAAATGTTACATTACTAATGAGACATTTACCCACCTGAAAGAATCAATAAGGGCTCTCAAGTTTCATGAAAAGTTTGGAGTGAGATTACATCTATTAGGGCTGGAGCGACTTGAAATTCTGTGGTGTTTGAGCACCAAGAAGAGGACTACAGTGGTTTTTCAAGTCCAAATAATATTATTGCAAAGTCACACATGTTTCCGCCCAGTTTCGAACAGGGGACCTTTCGCGTGTTAGGTGAACGTGATAACCACTACACTACGGAAACTTGCATGCTTTGAAAATGGCAGGCGTAATCAAAAAAAAATCCTATCTTCAAATCATTCATGTTATAATTAAATGTATGACTTCATTTAAATTGTCCTGTTGTGGTAAAATTAAAAATCATCCATGGGTATTACCATGCTGGGTAGAAAATACAAAATGTACCACAAGGGAATCCAACTGATTACTTTTGAAAGACAGTACTGGATATGGTTAATAACTGCAAATTAGGCAGTCGTCTTGGACATTCAAACATTACTCGTTGTTGGCAGGATTCATGCGTGCGTATGTGTGTTCAGAACAAGACAATTTAGAGCCTTTATTTTAAAATGGTTGGTTTTACTTTATCAGTTTGAGACATATTTGCATCCTCATTTTTTAAAAACATTTTGATGCAATGCATTTTTATCAACAGTCAGTGCAGTATGTTCTTAGATAATACATCCACTTTCTTGTTTGCAAAAGGATCTGGATATATTTCAGTTAATCTCTCACAGGAATCTCGTGTATGAGAGGAAGTCTTAAGTAGCAGAGGATGGTTTCGATCCATCGACCTCTGGGTTATGGGCCCAGCACGCTTCCGCTGCACCACTCTGCTGTTTAACCAGGATGTGACTCCGCCACACAGTCCGTGACTTTGGGGGACGGCATCACTCCTTTCAAATCTTCTGACAATGTCAAAAATCTTACAATTCTGTCATCACATATTTAAGGGTTCTCCAGCCCCCTAAAGCAGGTCTAATGGTGTCCATGTTTCCATTTCCCCGTGTTGTTTTTTGAGGTGGAGCCTCGTGGATTGATACTACAACATCATGTGGGTAAAACCTTGATACCTGGTTGTATGGAAGACTGACAGGTTCCACTGAGTTTTGAACTCAGATTACTGGAGTCAAAGTCCAGAGTGCTAACCATTACACCATGGAACCCTGTTCAGCTGTTATTGTGGTTTTATTGTGGTCCTGAAACCAGAACATGAGTAAAAAACAATATGCGCCTGAGCATCTGACAGAGTGCTGTCCATGGTGCTAGGAGCGTCTGGGTGTTTAGGGTACCAGGGCCCTGGTCCTCCAGGCCCAAGGGCTGGATCTTTCACTCCAGTGGCCGGTCGGGGGGGGGGGGCTTAAAAGCGGGTCCCCGGGTTCGGACGGTGAGCCAGGTCTTTGGGTGGCTCCAGGTGAGCCGTGTTGTTGAGGTTGTTGAGCTGTTGTTGGGGTGTGGTGGTGGAAGCTCCTGAGGTGTGGTGGTGATGCTGCTGCTGGGGTCTGGTGGTGGAAGCTCCTGGGGTCTAGTGGTGATGCTGCTGTTGTGTTCTGGTTGTGGAGCTAGTGGGGTCTGGTGGTGGAAGCTCCTGGGGTCTGGTGGCGATGCTGCTGTTGTGTTCTGGTTGTGGAGCTAGTGGGGTCTGGTGGTGGAAGCTCCTGGGGTCTGGTGGTGATGCTGCTGTGTTCTGGTGGTGCAGCTAGTGGGGTCTGGTGGTGGAGCTAGTGGGGTCTGGTGGTGGAGCTAGTGGGGTCTGGTGGTGATGCTCCTGGGGTCTGGTGGTAATGCTGCTGGGGTCTGGTGGTGGAGCTAGTGACTGACATGTTTTGAAAAAGGCGGGCATGACGAGAAAAGTCCTGTAAAAAATATCTCTAATATGTTTCTTTTTTCCCTGTAAAGTTGGACATTTTAAAGTGTAGGTAAATGGAGAATGACTGGCTTTTGGTCAGTTGTGGAACTGCAACAAAATTCATTTCTGCATGCGAGAAAGAGATGGTCGACCTTCCTGTCCTGAGCACCAAGAAGAGGACTAGAGTGGTTTTCCAAGTCCAATTAATATTATTGCAAAGTCATACATGTTTCCACCCAGTTTCGAACAAGGGACCTTTCGCGTGTTAGGCGAACGTGATAACCACTACACTACGGAAACTTGCATGCTTCTAAAATGGCAGGCGTAACGAAAAAAAAATCCTATCTTCAAATCATTCATGTTATAATTAAATGTATGACTTCAGGAACTTCCGGTTATGGCGTGGAGCTGGTGAGACGCACTCTGACGAGGCTCCGAAGCTAACTTGCTGAAATAATTGTTAAAGAGACCCTAAACAGCTTGAACTTCACACAACTTGAAATAATATAACACTGGACAGTCTAATGGTGAGGAAATCCCGAAGAATAGCGGGGCAAAGTTCAAAACCACCAAATTCATCAGCAACCTCGGAAGCTGCGGCTAGCGCACCTGCTGCTGGCAGGGAGATGATGGAGGCCGCGCCGGCAGAGCAGCTCGACTCTGAGGTCCTCAGCGCAATACGCTCCATGAAAAAGGACTTCACGGAGAAATTCGAAGATGTGCTGGCCGGGATAAGTGGACTCAAGAACGAAATACAAAGCCAAGCAAACAGGATAACAGAAACTGAAGACAGAATTGGGAAGGCTGAGGACGATTTACATGCCATGCACAGCACTATTAAAACGCTGAAAGAGAAATGCGCCACGCTGGAAACGAGAGTGGAAGAGCAGGAAAATAGAGGCCGCCGCAACAACTTAAGAATCATTGGTATCCCTGAGAAGGCTGAGGGCCAAGATATGTGTGCTTTTTTGGAAGGATGGCTACCAAAAGCTCTCGGCGCCGACACCTTTCCCACTCCTCCCGTTATTGAGAGAGCGCACCGGATAGGACGTCTCATCGCTGGCCAGGATTCAAGGCCAAGAGCGGTAATTATGAGATTCCTCAACTATAAAGAAAAAGAAAAAGTTGTGCGAGCAGCCCGAAGAATGGGAGATGTGCGGTTTGAAAACCACAGCATCAGGTTCTACCCGGACTTCTCAGCGGAAACTCACCGGCAGCAGCGGCTCTTTGACGCGGTGAAAAGGCAGCTCCAGTCCCTGGGGCTCCGTTACGGCATGTTCTACCCGGCCACCCTGGTTATCACACACAACGGGCAGCGACACTCCTTCACGTCGGCCCCCGACGCAGAAGCGTTTGTCCAGAACATAAAGGGAAATACTGCCTCCACACCCGCGCCTAATGATGGGAGCCTGAACTGAATATGCTGCGCCGTGGCTGCGCCGTGGCTGCGCCGACACCTGCTGCTTCCGCGCGGCCAAAGGTAAACAAAGGACACGTGCTGCTCCCTTGTGGCCAGAGGTAAACAACCTCATGACGTACTGTTAAGAAAGTGAAGCTGTTCTACCATGTTATTGTTTTACTTAATTATCTATTATCTCCTTATTTGATAACAGTCTGCATATGCCAAAGGCGAAACTCATATGTTCTCAGAAATGTTCAAATGGTCTGACTATTTAATAGTTTGCTGGAGCCCTCGAGGAATGGGGCTTATAAGGCTCTTACGTCACACTGCTCCTCATTATGAGGATCAGATGTTCAAAATAACCGAAGTCTGTAGTTACCTAAGGGGTTACAAATATGTATTTCAGTTGGGGAAATGCATAGGGGGTCTCAGGGTGCTTTTCTTTACTTTATACATGTGGGGGATTTTTTCTTTTTTTCTTTTTTATTTACTTGTTTATTTATGTTATATGTTTTCATTTGCGATGTCCTGCTGCATAGGTAGTTTCATGCTTAATGGTGGTTAACTCAGAGATTAAGATCACATCCTGGAATGTCAGAGGATTGAATAAACTTGTTAAATTAAAACAGGTGTTAGGCAGAATTAGATTACTTAAGTCCCAAATAATTTTCCTGCAGGAATCACATCTGACTGACGTGACTAAAGTTAAAAGAAGATGGCCTGGACAAGTCTTTGCAGCCCCATTTAACTCTCAAGCCAGAGGGGTTATTATTTTAATTCATAAATCGGTTCCCTTCAGGCTCAGCCGTGAAGTAATTGACCCAGCAGGCAGATACCTTATTTTACAAGGAACAATATTGACATCCCCAATTACCCTAGTAAATATTTATGGGCCCAATATGGACAATCCCACCTTTTTTCAAAATCTACTTCTTACTGTATCCTCTACTCCTGGACAATATATAATTGGTGGTGACTATAACTGTGTGCTGGACCCACTGAACGACCGCTCCACAGGTGTTGATGCTTCTCATTCGCATGCCAGAAAGATCTTGCTTCAGTCTATAATTGATCTTAACCTAACTGAGGTCTGGAGGAAACTCCATCCTAACAAAAAGGAATTTTCATGTTATTCTGGTACTTCTAGAGCTTCATCGCGTATTGATTACTTTTTGATTTCTATGAGTCTGCTACCCCATGTGACTGATTGTGCTTATGATAGCATAGTATTATCTGATCATGCTCCCATATCACTTTCTCTTTGTGTACCAGGGCTTGTCAGATGCCCCCCCAGGTGGCGTCTCCAAACAAAATGGCTCCAAGACCCCAAATTCGTCAAATTTCTTGGTGATAATATAGATAACTACTTTTGTATAAACACAGACCAGACCAGCGCAGGTACACGGTGGGAGGCATTTAAAGCCTATATTAGAGGCGTGATGATAAGCTATACAAGTTATAAGTCAAAATCCCACCATAGAGAACTAATTGGCCTTGAATCTCAGATTAAGGTTCTGGAGCTAGAGCTAAATGAAAATGACAATCCAGAGAAGCATAAGGAGATCCTTGTGTTGAGAACTAGGTATAAAGAGCTATCTACCAATAAAATTGCTGCAAATCTTCTCTGGCTGAAACAGTCCTATTATGACCAAGGGGATAAGGCTGGTAAGCTTCTCGCATGGAGAATTAAAGAAATGCAGTCACATAGAGCTATTAATTCAATTCAGTTAGAAAACGGAAATCATACAGTGGATCCAGTTGAAATTAACAACTCCTTTAGAACATTTTATGAATCCCTTTATCAATCCGAATACCCAGATGATGCACGGTTACAGTCGGAATTTTTGGACAACCTTGACATTCCAATCATGTCAGATCATGACAAGACTATACTGAGCAAACGCTTAACGATCAATGAATTGTCAGAAGCTGTGCGTCAAATGAAAAATGGAAAGACCCCAGGTCCGGATGGGATCCCCATAGAAATCTATAAATTGTTCCCAGATAAATTGCTCCCCCCTCTGCTGGAAATGTTTGAGGAAGCATATGAGTCAGGAATCCTACCTCCATCCCTGCGATCTGCACTAATCACCCTGGTCCCAAAACCTGGCAAACCACCCACAGAAAGAGGATCTTACCGTCCTCTATCCCTAATGTGTTGTGACACTAAAATTCTCTGTAAGGCTCTTGCGAGGAGGCTTGAGAAGTATGTTCCTTTCCTGATCCCTAATGACCAGAATGGCTTTGTTCTAGGACGCCAAGCATTCCATAACGTACGTAGAGTATTAAATATATTATATGAAAAGCATGATGCTAAAGATAACGCAATCCTGTCATTGGATGCCGAAAAAGCGTTTGACAGGATTGAATTGAAATATTTGATGGAAGTTCTGAGCAGATTTGGACTGGGAGACGTCTATATTAAATGGTTGAAGCTCCTATATGCAAACCCAACAGCTGAGATATTGACAAACAATCAGATTTCCCAACCATTTAGATTACACAGAGGCACGCGACAAGGCTGCCCCCTGTCCCCTCTATTATTTTTGTTTGCTATTGAGCCGCTTGCCCTGGCCATACGGCAACATCCGGGAATCCTAGGGGTGAAAATACAAGGAACAGAGCATAGAATTTCACTCTTTGCTGATGATATTATTATTTATTTGTCCAACCTGGCATCATCTGTACCAACACTAGTTACGTTAATAGAATCTTTTGGGAAATTCTCAGGATACAAGGTCAATAATTCCAAATCTAGTATTTTATTTTTGAATAAGGATGAGAGGCAAAACCCACAGACCATCTCGCCATTCTCAGCCTCTAAGGGTTTTACATATTTGGGGGTCAATGTTGTTCCAGAAATTGAAAAGATTGTTGCCTCCAATTATGATCCTTTAGTGCAGTCCATTACTGAATCTCTGAATAGATGGATGTCCATGCCCATCTCCATGTTAGGCCGCATTAATGTCCTTAAAATGTCAGTTCTGCCTAAATTCCTCTACTTATTCCAATCTATTCCTTTACCACTTCCACAATCCTTCTTTTGTAAGCTAAGAACTCTGTTCTCAAATTTTATATGGAGTAACA